>NW_019214020.1:303296-330454 GCF_002532875.2 Varroa jacobsoni
GTAACCGTGGTCGGCATGTCGCCAATGTCCGTTCCCTGAAATGAAGGTTGACAGAACGTGCTACAGAAGCTTCCACAGCGGCAGTTAATGCGGTGTGCTAAGTAGCACCTACGGACTCATACAGACTGGTGTGATTCGTAGAAGTCAGGGCCGAGGGTCGATCCGGTGGTAATGCACCTCTTTGTTACGTGTGTTGATTCCGGTAACAGCGTTGCTGCAGCTGCAGCCGGTGAATGCCTAAACTGTGAGAATGGCTTGAACCGTTTAGCAGACGTGATTTTCTAAAGCTAAAAGGGCCTACGCGTAGGAATATTAAGCACCTGTCCAGTAACAATTGTAAACAGGGAATCAAAATACATATATTATACACGGTAGGCAGCTATATACGATTCAATGAATATATTACGTGCCTAGAATGTTGTTCTTTCGATGTTTAGGGTTGGAACGAAGGTCTAGTTCTGTAGTAAAAAATAAACAGCGATGAGCAGGATAATTGAAGTCTGTTACGGTAGTGTCCTCAATAAACGCTGAAAAATGTGATTTATTTGCACATAAAAATAGTTCGAGTGTCTCTTATGAACGTAAACAGGACATTGCGCGATTTCATTGGATAAAAGTTAGACACTTTTAGTGATAACTACGTGTTCTCGAATACGTAAGGTGTTTTCTTCTTTTATTTTAAACGCGTACACCTAATAGGTTTCTTTATATAATCATGCATGTTGTAAAGTGCAAGCCGTAAATAAACATTTCTCCATGTACACAAACAAAGCGTATAAAAAAATACACATGGTTATCTAGATTACTGAACGAACGTAATTTTATGAAAGTTTATTTTCGAAAGCCCTCAACGTCGTTCAGTATCCTGTACGATTGCAGAATTTCAAAAGCAAATGCGCGTAACAATTTATTTAAGCTTTTAATTTAATTACACTGAAAACTTCTTTCTAGAAGAAAATTTCTAGAAACATATTTTCCAGTCACTTTGCCTAATAAAGAACCCTTCCAAAAACTGGTTACTTAGAAAGCCGATTGTTTTAGCTAGTATTTTATTAACAAGCAGTAGACTGGCTTCGGTACTATGGATTTGTGGCTGAAATACGACGACACAAACATTGTACTGACGACCTAAAGCAATTTTGGTGTCTTATTGGATTGACTAATAGGCTTATTTACCATACTACCCAGGTCTATGTAATATGGTACTTTAAAATACAGTACCACACTCCACATAAAGCACATGAAGGAAGCTATATATACAGCTAGCGTATACGCAAGCTTAATGTTTACTACATGGTTCCAATGACGAGCTCGGTATTGCTAGAAACATAACATTTCATGCACAAACAAATACCTTTTTTTTTTTTTAATCTAGCTAGTTAGTGCTTAACCTATTTATATAGCGCAGAGACAACGCCAGCAGGATTTACATGCACCCAAATGTATTTGTTTGTTATTGTGTTACTTCTGTTACTACTACTAGTACTATCAGCAGTAGTAGGCCGGCTAGGCTAGGCAGACACGGTTACTTCGTTCGCAAAAATGGGGGCCTTATTGGGGCGCGAAAGCAATGGATACAAGGCAAGTATTTATATAAGCCTATAGGCATTGGGAATTCGTTTGATGTGGACTGCATGAAACGGAGTGCGAGGAAGAGGAACACGTAGAACCAATGGCGAACCACGAACAAATGAACGCCAACTCCGATCCCGCCATGAACCGGGTGCGCTGCTGCGGGTGGATTGTCCAACAGGCTCGCCCACCAAGAAAGCTTGCACCAGCTACTACGGCATCTCTTACGATTGAAGCAGCATCTGAAGAGAATAAGAACCCGTAAGGCGTTGGTTTGGCCGCCTTTCCTTCGTACGGGGAGAAGGTGATGCCAGTCCTGAAGAAGAATGAAATGTAGAGAATGGGACAGAACGAGCGCGGAATTCGCATTGAGGACGAAAAAAAACCTGAAACGGAGGCAATGCCCGTAGATACCGCCCATGGGAACGAGGCGAGCGGAAATCCAGTTAAAGATAGATCCTAAGGGAGGTTTCTGTTTGAAAAGTCGCCCCTAATATGTCCCTTGAGAAGTGCTACCGGCGCCGAGTAGCAGGCGTCAGTAGGATCAGGAACTGAATAGCGGCCATGGCTTGCCGCGAAAGACGTTGCATGTCGTAAGAACAACACTACTTTAGCCAGAGCTTAATAGTGCTACAAAAGTGGTAGTGTTAGCTGCAGTCGTGAGACTTGCAACGCTCGGACCCTGAAGGCGCGTAGGGTAGCAACAATGGCAGCAGATCGGGTGCGCACGCCTACGACCAGTGGCGCTTAGTCAGGCGATGGCGGCCGCCAGCGACAGACTATTCCAGACGCCGATGTGGCCAGGCATCGTGGGTTCATCGAGCGACACGCCGTCAGCGGTACCCCAGTGTCTCTATGTAAACTGCGTCTCTTCTACAAGCGTATTCCATCCTTGGCCAGTATCAGACACGGTATTTATGCAGACTTTGCAAACTGCCTAGATATCTTTGTCTGCCGCAGATGAAGGGCTGATAATGACACAAAATATAAGGGAAGCATTTCGTGTCATATACACAAAAAACGACAGGAACACAAAAGGTATATTAGTACAGTTAAACTAGTGCCCTTCGCGTCCTTTTTCGTGGACTCCTTCGCTATTAACATAGATCTTACGTCCTGCGGTCCTTTTTCCTTTATCGGTCTACATAGGCTTTATCTTTCGCGTCCCTTCGTCATCTTCTGGGCTGCTGACTAAGAAACGCCAAAACATACAGACCGACAACGGTTTCACTAGCAGCCATAGCAGTAGGAATACGAATGTCTATCACATAGTCCATCAAGCAAACGACAAGAATAGCTTCGGCGACTGCGCAGTAGAGACAACGTAGCTATTAGAGACAAGCAACGGAAAATTTGATCTTTTTCCTTTTTTTTTTCCGACAAATGACAATGTTTCAGGGGGCGCTGCCCAGTTGGTATGCGAATGTGTATGGTCCCATGTGTGGCTGCTAGTACCGCGAGTTGCATGTTGCACCGTCAACCAACAAAGCGCTGTTCTAAGCCCTGTTGTTTTTCCTTTACTTTCCTGTTTTATTCTTTCCTCAGCAAATAGGTCTTCGGTGGTTCCGAAGGAGGATGACATCGACGGCAAGGGCGAAAAAAACCACTAGGGTTCGTTGTGTGGCGCTTGGTTCTTCCCATGGACCCTTGAGCAGCCGCTGTTTATCTCTCGGTAACGCCAGAAAAGACAAAGGGAATGATATTTTGTGGCTATGGCCAAAGCGCTCCCTATCCACCTATTTCGCCGACTATCCATAACAGAGAGCTAGTGCCACCGAAGGGGGTTTGGCAATCGGCCGAGTTTGCCTCGTACCTTGCCGGTATCCATGCAAGTGATTCTGATGCACGACTCGACCAGTCATGGATCGGACGTACCGCGACGTGGCCTGCTATGACCTAGCTATTATGGGCAACGCTCGCTGACGAAATGCCAAGACGCGCAACTGTTGTTCTTGGTGAACGAACAAGACAATAGACAGTAAAGCTATACACGGCAAATCAAACCTTCTTGTATCGCGAACCTCCAGAACCACGGACTTAGCCGACCTTACCTACACCGAGGAAAAGAGGCCTTGCTTAGTACTCGAATACTCTTGCCAATGGAAGTCCATACACATACTTGCGTTGGGCAACTGTAGCTCGGGACAGGACCGTTTACGTCGTTGACCAAAGAGGCTTCGCTTACCAGATCTTCTGATAATCAGCCGCGGCAGGACGACATCCCGTCGAAGACGCCACTGCGCGTTACACTACTGATGAAGAAACAGAAGAAAATTAAATACTGACCTTCAGGACAAATTGGCGACCAATGCTCGCCACCAAGATGAAATTTCCCTGCAGCTTCTAGCAGGCAGCTAGCAAAGACGACGACGAAGTAGTGCCTAGCCGAGGAGTAGGACAGGATACAGACCATCAGGGTTTTCCCTTATTCCGTTTATCTTCAAGCCTAGACGGCATCGAGAAAACTTACTCAGTCGCAGGAGACAAGGGAAGAGCAAAAAAGAAGCTACAGAAAAAAGAGAATGAAATATAAGCAAAACAGCGGCATTAGAAGGAGCACAACGGGAAAAACTAGACAGAAAGACTTAAACAACAAAAAAAGAGGGAGGCAGAATACGAGAAACAACGTAACCGAAATGGTTTGGGGAAAGAGTTGAAGCAATGCGACCGTCGTGCGTCTGCAGGTTGGGGCTGGGCTAGGAAAGGAGATCGAAAAATACACCCGGCATCGAAGGACAAGCCGATAGGTTGAAGGCAGCACTAAAGGTGTGCACCTTATGGAGAAGAGGCTGAAAAAGGTATGCAGTATATGGGGCAAACAACAACCGGCAAATGCTCTTGTCAAATAGCAATTTATAAGGGTTGGCTTAATCTCCTGTATGTGGTATATATGTATATGGATAGCGGGGATTTCCATTGACGGTAGCGGTAGAGACCTCAATTCTGGGTATGTTTATTGCTGTTAATCAGACCAGACAGAAATCGCATTAGATGTGCTTGTTACGTTTGAAGTATGAGACGCTGAATCTAACGGGGCTTAATTCGTTCGATTAAAATGATTACACATGGCCCGAGTGTCCAGTTCATTCATCACGAAGTAAGCCGTCACAAAAATGAGATAATTTTTGAGTAAGGAATAGTGCGAGACGCATTTCCACATCGATATGACGATTTCACTGTTGTAAGATTATCTTATTTATATTCATTATGATCGCAATTACCTTCGTAGAAAACATCAAATTCAAGAGCATCTTGTTCGCTTGTAATGAAAATCTATCTTTAGAGGATTTCTGTTTATCATATACTGTTACCAACATCTGTGGTCTGCCCTACTCTTTGACGAAAAAGGTTCTGGTGAATCACTTGTGTATCTGTGCTCAATGTCTATGGCTAAAAGACGAGTCGATTGAAAAATCCCACATCTGTTTACCAAAAGCTTATGCAACAGCAGAGCTTTCCGCCAGATATGTTGTCCTGGACAAGTCACCTATTACGAAACCGCAGATAGATCTCACAATTTAGGCGACGAAAAGACCTGACACTTATTCGATTCCACATAATATTCATCCAATAGTTTCGCTGGCAATAGATCTAAGTGGTAAGGCTAACTTTGGATTTGTTCGTGTGTCGCCATTTCACTTCTAAATGACACCCACAAAAGTGTGATTAGGTGATATCCCGTTGGATCGGTCACGTGAACGTTGGGTCGTTAGAGTCATAGCAGTCCTGGTGTCACTGCACTGCTGCTTCCACTCGATGAACGTGAGCTGGGCAATAACTGGTGTTGCATCGCCCTACATAGAAAAGCCACTCATAGAACGAACGAGATTAGAGTAACGGAACTGAAGTACTAGGCCTCTAGCGGAAGTAGTAGCGTAGTTGTATACGGTAGAAAAACCGCTGGTACGACTCTCAATTTGCGGTCGGTTCCTAAGAAGCACATTGTACAGGGGCTGCTGGTTTGTTCGAAAAGAGTAATCAGCAGAAGGATCCAGGTGGTAACATAGCCAATCTAACGTAAACAAAGTTTGACAGACTAGTTTCTCCTGGCAATTATGTCTGAGAATGTTTAGTAGTCTGTGAAATCTAATAAGTGTTTGAATTGGCTCGAATTACGTGGTGAATTTTCGAAATTCTGGCCTCAGTCGATTACGTGGGTCGCAGAGAAATGGCAACAAAAAAAAAAATAAAAGATCTAAAGTAAATTTAAAGTCAACGATGTCCACACTTATGGGAATTCGCGGAAGTATGCGATGGAGGCCAACCCTCTGATTTCGTGTGTTCTATCAGTGGGTACGCGTCACGAGATTTTGAGTTCAATCCGTGTAGGGTTCTTGACGTTATATAATATGAGGATTGACGATAAGCAATGCTTAATAGTTACAGTTATAACGACTTGAAGCCAAGAGGTGCTATGCAAAGCAAATGGTATTGTTAACTCAAGGCTGACTATGAGTCTCGGGTTGGGGTGATTAAACGTACGCTTTTCAAGGAAAGAGATTGTTAGATTATATTATGTATACGGTATTGACAAAAAGCTAATCGAGCTTCGGTAGCATTACGGTGTGGATAACGTGTTAACTCGAAATCAGTTGAGCTGCATTTTTTTCTCTCAAAAATACTGTTCGAACACAATTAGATAAAATGGGTTTACCCTGTTCATGAAACTGAACCCTCGTACCGTGCTCGTTATCTTGTTTCTTTATAAATATGAGTTAGATTTTCGCGTCTCAGCATAACTCAACAACACGGAGTTTGATATTTGCTCGTATCGATTAGACTGAACCATCTTCAATACTTTTCTTTAATCTAAATAATACATTAAGTCGTTCCGTATAAAACTACATATTAAATTCTAATTTTTCGAAGTCTTTTACAATCATACTCCTTTTCTTCTCAATCGAAATGTGCACCAGTATTATCTAGGACTTTTCCATTTGGCTGATAACTTATCTACCCGCTACTGTGAAAGTTTGGGATACGAGAGTCTATAACTCCGGAAAGGCAATCTCGACATTTTGCTGAAATTTGAATGATTTTTTAAGGATTTGTCGAGACCCTGAAAAAATAGTGATCTGCGATGATGATGGCGTATATGGGGGATAACCGGAAGCCTTCAAATGTAACTTTTTGCCTTCATCACCCTTGCGGTGTGGTACCGAACATGGTCGTGTAATACAAATGGTTTATCTTTGTTCACTAATCTTAATTGCGAGATTCTTTAAACATTCTCTTCAGTCAATAATATTAGACTTCAGCCGCAATCGACAGAATAAGAATCATAAAGCTCTAGTGGGTAACCACCTATAGGGTAGGCACCAGTATACACACTATACCCTATTATAGCCGTATATTTGCTTACAGTGATGTCTCCTTGGTAATGTCGGGTCCACCCACTGATGTGTCCATTTGGAATTATCGAAGAAGCTCCATTCGCATCACGAATCACGTTTTGCTACAGGAAGACTGTTGCTGCCTGAGAGTAAAAAGAAGCGTCTGTTTTTACCCTCGCTCAAGCAATTTACCACGAATTTCCAGGTTTTTGTCTTATTTATTTCACTGAGATAAAAAGTGTTACGTACACCGAATCTGGGTGCTAACACTTGTGTTCTTTGAGACGCGTACTTTTACCGCAGCTGTCACCTTTGCAGGGGGCTCTCCGCGAGACCCACTTTAGAGTTCAAGATTTAATTCCCAAAATATTTTAAACCAATGGCTCGTAATCTCTCTCTGGTTGCAAAGCATTTACTGAATACGATGTTTACACGCCCATCTCCGCCGTTGTAAATCTAATGTGGAACACATCATCGTAAACCAATCGGATTTTCCTATTTTCTCTGGCCCACTACAACACGCCTGTTAAAAATCCGAATGACAATAACTGGGCAAACTGTCTCAGATTCCCAGAGAACAAATACAACTATAGGTTCCGCTATAAATATAAGAAACGTTCCATATTGAACAACTTCTTATAGTACATGTTCCGCCAATAATAACGCTCATTAGGATTAGGTGTTAATATATTTTTTATTCTTAATTAATTTTTGTTTTTTTTTCTTGTTGGTATAACTGAAATGAACCCTTTCGCCAGGCGACCACTTCTTTTCTAGCACACTTATTTATCTAGCCCTAAAACGATCAGGGTTAATTAGTTATAACACATTACTAAGGCTGTTTGCGCTATAACGTCCTAGTAGTAGCTCGTCCTACATATATTTATTATTTTGCAACATTACAGTTGAAACATATTCATAGGAACATCATGGTTGGTGCATAGTACACGTGGCACTCAAAAAACTGCCTACGTCATCTCGCTTTTTGTAGCTAGCTCATTAAGTTCTTTTCTTTTGGCACGTTTGTGCGCGTACTAATCAGCAAGCACATAAAAGTTACACGACTTTAGCTGACAGTCGTTTCCACCATCGCCAGTCTTTCACTACTCACCACTGCCTTCTTTTTTTCCATTGATGTCTAATCGGGATGGGCTTTTAGACGTATACCCTATGCGGTTATGTTTAAAGCTGACTTCTTCGCCATTCATCTCACTTGGTTTGAATGAACCACATTTCAAGGTCATGTCTTTTTTGCAAAGCATTCGACGAGCGATGCTGATGTTGCCCGTAAGTAATCTTTCACTTTACGTAAAGCAGAACATCGTTCAGACCTCACTTGGAAGTGTGCTGGATCCTTCCGGAGACTTGGAATAACTGGGAGAGAAGGAATACTGGTCACGTTAGGAAACGATGTATACGTCTGCGACAATGAAGCCTGTGTGTTATCCTGAGAGGATTAAATTAATGTTACGTAAGGCACGCCTGCACCAGAAAAGAAGGGCCTAAGCGAGTGCCAGCTGTCGCATGATGAGAATGGACAGAAAGGACAGACATGAACAATTCTAGGTGAATTACCTTAGCAGACCGTGTGGAGATACAACGAGGGGTACAAGGTACCGGACTGTTAAAAGAAGAGGAATAAATACTTTTCTTTTTCTGTTCGATTACAGTTACTTCGTCAATAAGTTGATCCCAAATCGAAATCTTTTGCCATTATATACCTTCATCATCGAGACCACTTTTTGAGCAGTTGCCCCAAAAACGATTGTCTTCCATGTAGGAGTTAGCCAGCTGCTCGTTCTGCTGTGCTTCTCTGGCTACGGATACGTTGTTTCCCTCGTAGAGGAGATAGAGGAACGCAGAAAAGACGTTTTGCTTTTCTTTTTGACACAGACACAACTTTCCAGAGGCAACCTTATTACATCCGGACCTGGGAAAAAAAATTGTATGGATTTCAAGTAGAGCCTGTCGGTAGTCACACACATCAAACGTAGTTGCAAGGCGAACTGACATCGGAAGCATGAACTCTTTGAAAGTATCATTCGACCGTGTTTAACCGGAGCTCTAATTCAGCTCCTCATGTTTTTGAGCCAAGCAGAACCGGGATCACTAATATCTGACCGTTGTCGATAAGCGATTTGTACGAGGCAATGGTGTACTGCTTCGCTCGCTGCAATGAAGTTAACTTTGACTCGAATGGATTTAGAAAGCTCTTTAAAATACGAGGAGGCGTTCTCGCGGTCAGGTTAACCAGTTGCCGCATTCTAAAATATTCAGCGTGTCCTAACATGTATGGATGCGCATATATCTTGATTACCAAAAGGTTGCAACACCCATTGGCCTTAAATCTTGTCCCTGATCTTCCACCTGCAGTGGACGATACTGAGGACGCCCTTCTCAAATTGTTCATCTCTAAGCAAATCGACGATTATGCTGCTTAGTACTCTTGGCACTTAGGATACGCGAGATAGCCTCAGAAGCATTGGTCGTCGGCCACGAGAATGACCGTGTACCACGGAGCGACAAGGTCAACGTGTACTCTAAGTTGTCCTTGAGGTGGTGAATCCTTTAGTAGATTAGGGTTGGTTAAATTCTAGAAAACTACTCATTAGACGCTTTTTAGCGAATGTTTAAGTGCATACCCATACGCGACCATGCTTCCATGATAAACGCGACCATATCTAGTGAGCAACTAGCAACCGTTCAGCGCATCCTTTCTTATTTCTTATGCGCGTATTGTCCCATTTATCTATAGACTCAGTCGGACGTAGTGTCATATGTGTCCATGTAGGCGTCTTCATAGATATACTTTACAATGCAATCAGGCGCCAATCACCTAAGTTTAACAACAATCTATTTTTATAGAATTACCAAAATTCGATATCGGCCGGTATATTTATTTGGTGACTTGTCCGCCTAAAATGGCCCAGATTTGATTAACAATTTCTCTAAACTAATAGAGTTTGAATTTGAAACGGGTTACGATTCTATGTGGCTAGGTAATTCAATGTATTGATTTTAATGGTGTGGCCTCCTACCAATCTCGAGTGGGTTGGCCTATTTAAGCGATTTTTGGGCAACTGTTGAAAATGGGTCGACGATTTTTGCTAGTGGAAAATATCGGTCTATAATTTCTGTGGTGCGTATAGTACAATGGACTAACCGTAACGAACTATATATTCATTGGAATAGAGTAATGTGGTAACTATATCACGGGCTTGCAGATGGCGAAATAACACACTGAATCAGGAAAGCAGAATCATTATAATGAGGTAATTGCAAACGGAATTAGGACAACAGAGTTGTAGCAGTGTTACAGCCTGACATCTGTAGAGTTGCAATTAGCGGTCTGCAATTAAGCTATACTTTATGTTACTATGCACTTAATACAATGCAAATTCGTTAACATTAAAAAAAAAGCTGATAAAATAACCACAACACGGCAGTATAATTATTAGAGTGTTTCAAAGAAAGATACATAGAGTGAAATAATTGCGGTGGTGTAACTATCAGTTTAAACCTGTGCTTTACGTCTAGATTTGACATCGGAGAAAACAATGGTAATACAGGTTCTAAACGAAACCCTCATGTCCGCCTAGCACGAACGTAATCGAACACTATACATATATAGTGTAGAGCATTTCATATGTTTTTTTTTTCTTCATTTATTCACCCTACACGACCAGTTGTTAAGTAGAAACACCGTATACATACATATCTAAATTGAGAACAAGACGCCATTAATAGCATTATCAAAGGTTCAACACTTATGGCAACACATCGAAAGTGATATACACCTTATCCTAAACCATATACTCGCGTCACATATCCCACCAAAGAGCGAAGCTGACTCGTAGCTGCTCAGTGTTTGGCGTGAGCGATCTCTCCTTCACGTTCGCTCTCGTCCTATCAGCCCAGCCGGTCGCAGCAATGGGATGAGGTCTCATATCTACGCATATGATACTATACATAGCGGACTGAACGTCGACTCTGTCTACGCTCTTTTGAGGGTCTGCCTGCTCTTATATTTTATATCGGAGTGATTTCTTTCATGGCTTGCTGTCCTGTGCGGCTGGCCAGTGTTAGCGCCGTGTTCTTTGCCCGCCTAGGCTGACTGCAGCTCCGGAATACAGGAGCGCTCCAGCTCCGGAGGGTGCGCGCCCCCACCCGTTCGCCCTTCCGGCATCGTTACCAAACAAACGGTAGTGGCGTCGTAGAAGCACAAGGGCAACCGAAGTGCTTCCAGGCAGGACACACTGTCGAAAAGCAGTAGGCGCCTGCTGCGGACTTCAGGTTGCCGGGGAGCAGGCATCGAGGAGGCGCTCCATCGCCGGCACCATCATCGCCATCCACGGTACACCACCACGTACCACGACAGAGGCCTCCGGCAGCCGCTCCCGGCCTTCTTGCTCGTCTGTGTGTTGTATAGATGGCAGCAATAGAAAAGGGCGAGGGAAAGACATGATACTCTCTCCTACAGAACCACCCATTTGGCTCCCTCGCCCACAGCCAACGGCCGAGGCTCGCGCGCTCGTCAGAAGTGCTCGAGTCGTGTCCAGGGGGGCCGCGTTCCTCGGTGACGTGTACGCATAAAGTCATGTGACATTTTCTTACGTACAGATGACAGCGGTACCCCTAGCCAATACTGTACTACAGCGTTGATAACATAAAGACTAACGTGGGATAATCATACGGAAGGGCAGAAGGCTCTTGATGCAATGACTTAGTACAAAACCTAAATCGGAGCGTCGTACGCTGCAATACAGCACATTTCCTGAAGATTTGAAACTTCTGAAGTGAAACTTACAGCTAATAGCCAAGCGAACGCGACGGTAAAAAAGAAAGGCAATCATTGGCAGCAACACGAGCATTGCTTGTTAACGGCTTGAACTTCCTTATAGTTTAACCCAGTTTAATAAAAGAAAGTATTGGCCTCTAGGTGGTTGCTTTTCGATTTTTACTGCGCACTAATTCATGATAGAATTAGCGAGCCCCTCCGGCAAATCCGAGAGTGGGTGGTGGCGGGTAAATAGTTTAGTCAGAGTCGTATAGGTGATGATACTTGCTTGTCGTGTTTCTGCCGCGGTGTTACTTGACGGTGTAGCGGGCAACAGTGCGACGTGTATGGGCCCTATCACCTAAGACTGGCCAGCTGTCATCGCAGAAACTCCATCTCGTAGACATTTAACTGTATTTCGTCGGTCCAGTCAATTTGTTTCGCCGGATTCTGATCATTTGTGTCGTAACAATGTCGTGTCATACTGATCTGCATTCCTATCTGTGACGACAGCCGACCGGAAGAAAGACGAATAGAGAAATCCAGTGGTTGTTGTGGAGTTAACCATTTGGGTGCCGGATACTGCGAGGCGTGTTGTTACTAATATTATTGTTATTGCCATCGTTTATTACGATTTATGGTGTGATTTATTATCAATGTCGGTTGACGTTTAGTCGTTGTTGTGTTTGTGCTAGTCGTGTGTGTTGTTCCACCTCGTGCGTGTATTGAACGTAAGCTCCGTGTTCTGTTTTAGCCAACAAAAGCGATGAACGTGATTGCCTATCAATGCGCAACGTATAGCGCACGGAAACGCCCCCAGTAAACTGTTTCCATTGCTCCTATTACAGATACGACGAGCACGGCCAATACTGAAACACTTTTTGGCCACCTAAAAAAAGTGCTTAGGCAGGAGATGAGGCAAACACCGATACGGGTGATGCCAGCAGACGAAAACTGCGCAAAACCAAAAAGTCGACAAGCGTTTTAAAATGCTACCATCCTGTTGGCATTGCTGGTGAAGACGAGTTGAGGCCGAGGACGTCCCTCGAACGTGAGCTGTTCGAAAGGCCGAATCACTGCAGTCACTCGCTGCTGATCGGTCTGTTTCGAACACGGCGTCCACGTCCTCGAATATAATGAGGGCCCTACAGAAGGAGGCTACAAACGCCGCCGACACCCAGAAAATTCAACCATTCTCAATATTACTACCATCAACAGGATCGCTATTATCAAAAACCGCGGGGACAACATTAACATCAACAACGAACACAAAACAGAAGCGAACTTCACTGCCAGTGTTATTTGGCATAACGCTAACGCTATTCGAGTTCACAGCTGCAGTCGCCGGAGATGGTAAGTGTACAATGAGGTAAATTTGTGAGCCTGAAATATTATCAGGAGAACGATTACCGAGATCAAAAACTCTATTAAACTACATAATGGGTAGAAAAAAATATTTACTATATGATATTATAGATAACGATGGTCACGCCTGGCCAACAATGAGCATATTGAGATCTAACAGATATAATTACTAGAATTGAGACTGTCTTATTTCTTCTATTTGGCTCCTGTGTTCACTGTTGCCTTTAGCAGCGCACGTACCCGATCAGACCAAAACAGTGTCGGCTGATCCTTTCTACCCTTGTGACTACTAGTCGCCGATCGTCTCGATACATCGTTTGACGTCCGCAATTACTGCATCCTGTTGCATACTGACCGTGTAGCAGGGCAAAGGACAGTGACAGGCGGAACTGACGCTTCTGTGATTAATACCACGCATCGTCAGCCGCAGTCTCAATGACGACTAAGAGCCGAGTGCCGAGGTTTGACGTTCCATCCTAAAGACTGCGAAGCAAGTGATGGAAAAAGTAGCCATTTCGCAATAGGCTGCTATGATGTTTAAGAGTAAGACAGCGGTCGTTTACAATCGCGCAGAGGGGCGAAGTCGATTTCATACCGGCTTTCTATTCGATAGGTAGTCAAATGTCCCAAACGGCCATCAATCGTAAGCTATAGGTAGTAAAGAAAAATGAAAAGCCGGTAAAAGGCCTGAGTAATAGGCCATATTTAATGCCTTGACTATGAAGAAGACAGAGCAGCTGAACCAAATAAGGCTTAACACTAAACTGGAAGTCTAAGAATAATATCTGTAGAAAAATCTATGCAAAATGTGTTTCTTTGCTCTAAATTGATAACTAAAAAATAAACGATCTGGAAGTAAGCCAAACGTCCACATAGCAAAATGTGTTGTTTCAGGAATCATAAACACTAGTGGTTCCCTGTGACACGAAGTAATTCAATGGCTTGTGGACGTATTTCGAAATGCTGTCAATTATTTATTATGGTAGGAAGGAGCTGACGATTTAGCGTGTTCCAGAATACTTTAATATCGTCGATGCAAACACATCTAGAACCGTGCGTTAACGACGGAACTGTATTTGACTACGGTGATTGTTTTTTTAAATGCTATTATAAGAGTAGCCTCGAACTTCCATTAATATACCTCAATGTTTCACGAAGCACTATATATACGTAGAATTGTATATCGCTGCACGAAGTCCAGCTTAGCATCTGTCTCAGTAGACATTCAAGTATATCAGCTATTCCGCTCATAAGTCGAAAACAAATTTTCCAAAAGTCTGTTCTGTTAGCAAATGATCATGTGTGACCTTCAATCAAGCATTTCATCTAAAACATCTGAGCAAAAATACTACTTAATCCATTCTTACCAACCGCATTACGTGTCAATATTTCCTACCCATTTCATGCATAGAAAATGCTAGTTAGCTGTTCTCAGCTCGATAATAACCATCTATAGCAATGCTCGTCGTTTTGGCACAGGTTTCATTGTTGTCATCAACAGCGGTGATTCGTGCTACCTTCCACTACGCTCAACGCCTTTCCTCTTCAACTGCACGCTCAGGGTCATCGAATGCATGATTCACAACTGCACGATATTGTATCGCTATTCTATGAGTCCGTTCCCACGGAATACTGTGGCTCTGCGTTACGCTATACCATTGTCGGTTAACATGGAGTTTCCCCCATCCCGCGTTATATGCTTGCTGCTGTATTTGCCTGGCCGATCGTCACTATCCAAACTTCTCTCACCCTACCTCTAACTCATGGCGAAGTTAGGCTAGAGAAACTTAGCAGATATTTCCGAAACTCATGCACACCTCTGGCCCGTCAGAGGCATGCTTTAGCTGGCTCTCGTGCCCCTAACTAGCCACGCGTAGTCTGGAAGCTGATAGAGAAGGGACTTCATTGTGGTCTTTACCCTTTGACTCCCACGACCACATGCGCTCTTCTACTGATAAAATGTTTAGCTGTAGGATCTAAGCACGGCTCGAAAAGACCGCTTCTGCATATTTGTCGATGTCTGTACCCTGTACATTGTTACAGCAGGCAGCCACTACTATAGGACAAGCTACGTTAGTAGCAGAAAGACAGTTGGAGTACCAAAGCTATTTGCCAAGGTTTGTTAGTCACCACCAAGGCAAAGGCTACCATCTAACTACGAGCACCATTCCCTTTGACGAGGTAGGCATTTGCTCCCTGATGCAGGCGTCGCTTTAAATGGTCATAGGCACGCAACCAACGAGACAAGCGGTATAGATGGTATGACGACGACGACGTAGAAAGCGCGAATCAACAAAGGCGCAAATTTATTACTATCTCGTGAATTATGACGATGACAACTATAATAACGAACCACATAGATGTATGTGTTCTTATGCTCTATTTAGGATATTCTTTTTTTAGGAGCATACGTTTCGGCATTTTTAAGAAAGAAAGCATATAGCACGCCTAAAGTTGTTCCAACTTAAATCTGCTACTGTGTGGGTATTATTTCGGATCCAGTCAAGCCCCTGTCGCTACTCGAACAACATTCAGTGTTGTCGGTAGTCGCCTACCTGAGGTGAATGGAGGTTAGTATGATTGGTGGAGAGTTTCCAGATAGCTAACTTCTGTTACAACTGCCAAAATCGTAACTTCCCTTGCCTAGGCCATTAGGTATTCTTCAGGTCCGGGCATTAGTATTAGGTGGAACCTACGGAACAGGTTCATATCGTATATTCTTGAAGCAAACTGCCACAATTTTTTCGAGTGGGATGAGGGGCGGACAGGCTTACCAGGTCTACTCATGGTGTGCCTTCCTATTACGTTTCTTTGCTACTGGAACTGTTTTCGTTGTCTTCGGAGTAGCACATTTCATTGGCTTTCGGCAGGCCCCTTCACTGAATCGATCAAGGCTAGTACAAGCTTGTATCAGACAACGATCTACTGTAGGTGTGGCACAGATAAAAGTAGTGGCTGATGAGACCTGTGACAAATATGAGACAAGTGAATGTCGAGATGGCGTGCAATTTGTACAATGATTTTGTATATTTGTAAAAACATTTTAACAGTCAACTCTCCCAGATGTCGGATTCATTCCTATGATTTTTCGCGTGATTTTTTGTTTTTTTCATGTCATCTTCAGTGGCTGTTCCTGTTTGCTTATAATAGGAGACGCTGGTCCGCGATTACTTCGTTATGTATGGAGTCGTAAGCATTATGTCAGAACTGTACGCTGGCCAGGACACGCATCGCTTGTTTTGTACAAAATCATTGTAAGCCTGGGAACGAAGGAGCAATGGCCCGCAGTACTTCGCGTAACAAACAGGCATAATGTCTAGATTTTGAAATAAGCCTTGAGGTAGGACTAAAATGGCCTAGAAAGAAAGATATTTGTTGAACTAATCAGGTTTTCAATATCTATTCCTGCTATTCGCAGTGAAGTTGCGCCGTCTGTTTAGACAGCAAGTCTTTGTTAAATACTCTATTGTGTAATCATAATTTTAATTATGAGGTACCCGTATGCCTTGTGGAACGACGTTTGATTGAACGCATAGAAGAGGGCGCAGCAGTATTTGAAAGAGACTACAAGAGGGAATTTTAATTTCCGCCACAATCATGCACGTTTGCGGTTTCCAATGCCACTCATCTAATGGTCCGACTAAGCAACAATTTGCCTTACTAAGTGGAAGTGGTAACGGGTCTATTTCGGTCATAGGGATTCCCGAGACTCCCCATTTCTTTGCTTCCCAGTCTTGTTCTCTTAGGAGGCAGTTAGAACCGTTAAGTGTCGATTTTAAGTACAAAAGAGATACTTTCAAATTAAGAAAAGAAGAGGAATGAGTTGAATGGAAATTATAAAATAAAAATGTTGCTTTCTGTTCGACTACAACAACATTAAACGATATAATAGATTATAAAGGTACGTCCTTGTGGATCGATGTCCCTCTGCCATGATAACTTTAATATCGGGTTCGTGGCATTTCGTACACTTTGATCACCAGATTTGTCAATGAGCCTGTCAGTCATTGCAGAACTTGATTGGGTGATCAAGTTCGGTGATCAGAAGCTCGCCAGTTATAGCTGGCCTACCTAAAACATAAATTATTTGCCAGCCAACATACATCTTCTGCAGGATCTACTAACACAAAATAACAGTGAACTTTAAAAGTAGTCAAAACTGTTCAATTTTCGTAAGCAAATGGTGTCATATATTCGGAAACAAACTTCGTCCTGCTCGTGCAATGAAAAACATCAACTTCGAGCAAAAAATTAAGGGACACTTGTATTTCTATGGAGTTCTATACTACCCACCACCCGGCAAAACGTAATAATGTAAATAATAGTATATAAAATTTCGTTCTTTCTTAGCAGATTTGATCCCTCGAGCTTCTACTCATTGTTCCCTAACTCTGACGGAAAGTTCAACGAAAAACCACGTCAAAGCAGATCGAAATCACAACCAGCAGACAACTTCCTAAGATACCGATTCCTGATGCGTTTGCTTCTCCTGCAGCACCTTACCACGAAAACCATCACCGTCACTTTCTGTGTTTACCATAATGATGGAAACGAGTGAATTGACAATGTCAGATCGACTCCCTATGCCCCATGAATGCTTATTTTGACGCGTGACGCATATAAGCAATTTTCGTATATATTTTAGTAATAATAGTAGTCAAAGACCGAGGGTAATCAGCTGGCGAAACTAATCTTATTTAACCCGAACTAAGTGACCCGATTATCATACCCGTAGATTGTTAGCACAGTTTGAATTCAGTGTTGGCTAAAAACTGGGAAGAGCAGTCTCAATTATGCAAGTGCGATTCAGAGAATATGTTTTGAATTTTGTTACCAATTATATAGAACAATATTTCAATCCAGCTAACAAGTGGATTACAATGTTGTAACGTCGGTGTAGTTTCAGCCTTAATGCATAAATCTAATGCTTTTCTGGGTTGGCTGGTTTGAACAAGCACCTTAGTCGGATGTTCTCGATGTGAAAGGGAGACTCCGCAGGACACGCCTCCCTCATAACCGAAATAAGGCAAGCGGGATTCGAAGATGAATGGATCAGCCCTATCTGCAGCTCTCAGAGGAACACAACAGAGCACCTGCGCCTTTAGCGTGGGAGACGATCCGTACGCGAGTACTTCCTCTGACACAAGCAGCCACTTGGAACAATTCGAAAGTTAATATATCGTAGAGTGAATATAAACGTCATTTTATAGAGACAGGGTGTCATTTCATAGACTTAAACGAAATGTATGGACTATCCATATCTGTTTGTGATCAGTAAATATACAAACTTGAGCATTCGTAACAAATTTTCTAATGACATAAAATATATAAGAACAAGGGCGATGCCCAAAGGTCAAATTCCAGCTTTTTTTTATGATATCTCTCTTCTCGATTTCTGTTTGTGTAGCTTATATTTCAAGACCTGCGGTAGACCATGTGCTATTCCCAAAAGACTTCGAGCGCTAATGCTACCCTTGAAATGGGAAGCATAAGAATCAGACAAAAGTTTCCGCTAAGTGTTTTTAGTTGAAATAAGTCATTTAGAAATAGTAATGTATGATATATAGTGTGCCTGTATAGGCATTCCAAAATTGCCAAGGTGCCTTACTGCAATAACGATGTTTATGTAAATTAACTCAATTATATTTACCTTTCTGAATATCCATGTAGCATTGTATAGTCTGACAACCAAATAAACACTGCAGCTTCTCTAGATTGCAACTCTTATGGAATTGCTCGCTTCTTTATCGAGTGCACAGCCATTTCGATTAGCTAGCATGTTAGATCTGTACCCGTCGCCTCATCGCTGTCAACGAGTATAATATGTCTGTCAACCTCAGCTGGCTAAAGAGGTGGATGATGCTTATCAAATCCGTAACGATTGACGGTGCTAACCACCCTATCCAGATCACGCTTGAAAAATTTTCAAGCCGAGTGATGGCTGGCAGTCGCTCTGGTTTGCGTAATGACACGATGATTGGGTAGAGCACAATGCTGACCCTGGCCCCGATGGTCCCAACAACGTGCAGAGCGTTGCCGAGCGCTGGAGCAGGACAGCATAACTGCAGTGCTAACGCGAGGTCAAAAGGTTGCGGCCAAATCTGGTCTTCGGCGAAGTGCAGCCTGTTTCGTCCACGGTACCTACTTACAACGCCTCGCTAACTCTGCCTCGAAGCATGGCTCCACCATTGGCACTATTGCCTCCGTTGGTTCCCGTCGTGGCCATCGTCGCGGAGCGGCTCGACACGTATGGAAAAGTGCTGATTCGGAAATATGCTTTTGCACTCTTGCGACGTCAGCCTTTATGAAGCATATTGCTCGTGGTACGCTGCCGCACCACTGCGTTAAACTGCGATTTCGAGTGTGCCAAGCGTTACGTCCGTGGGTCACTGTTGAAAGCCAGCTAAAGGCGACCGTGCCGGCCTGGCTGTTTTTGACTAAAGCCAAAACAATTTTTCAATGATGGACGCCTGCTATTCGTTGACTATTTTTGTTGATCCGCCTCTGGGACTAGGGGTACAAAAAAACGCAGCAAAAATCGAAGAGAGAGTAGAACTTTAAAATGGCAGTAAGACAAAGAAAGCCTTTTCAGGGTTCACATTCAAAGATTCACTTTTTTGTTTCCAGCAGAAAGCTACCTAATCGGAGTACGTGGGTCCGAAGTAACAGACAGATGGGGCCAGTGTGCAATATACTGCCTATGGTCCGCAGATATTCGCATTCGACAAAGGGATACTGGCAATGCTAGAGATACATTTATATCGAACACCTTGACATTGAAGCACAGCTCGTCGGGTCAACGTTTGCGTCGTGTCTTTCCTTTGCAACTGAAGCGCTAGCCAATGACCTTCAGGATCAGTTGCGTTTCTGTTGGCCGTTTACACTGGGCGATTGAAGGGTCAGAGACGCGTCCATACACGGCAGTGCGCAACGAAAGAAGCAGAAGACAAGCAAGATGGCCTTGAAGACTTTTGGAAAAACGCAATTGGAAGATAAAGGGGGGGGGGAGGTCGCAGCTTCTGCTAACACAGTTAGCACGATGGCTCCTTTCGGTAAGGTTGCAACTAGAAACGTTCTGCTTCACCCTTCCCTCCACTTTTCACCGAAAGCGTGGAAGTGCTGACTGAAGCACTGTTCGTTTCTCTCTGCTACCAACGCAGTCGTCGTTTTCTCGCGTCCCCGCGACAAGTTGCGATCGCTGTCTCTCTCGCATCCTTTCTTCTCACGAACCTTTTATGTGGTGCCCTGTCGTTGATTCGTCCCACCAGCTTGAACAGTTTACAGAAATCCCACTGAACTGCTTTATAGGCTGAGCCGCACCCCGATAGTTGGATAGCTGCGACTCTGGCTACTGCCAGTGACGAATCTTAGAAGGACTCACAAGACGACATGATGGTCACCGATAGTGCGAGGCTTTAGATACAATGTATGAGGAAAAGATTAAGTTGGCTGCTGCCACCACGTCTACTGATGCGAATCCGGGAATATGTGCTACGACATTAGCTTAAGCTAGGAAAATAGAGGCAGGTTGGAAACGAAGACGCGCGAGGCGGATAGTAGAAGAACAGGCGAATCTGTTCAGTGCTTTGGTACTGCAAATGTCTCTGTAGCTACCCTGCTGTGTACGATTTCGCCGGCGCCGTCTTTGCCCGCTTTCTTCTACGAAGAAGACAAACCGCCCACTGCAAAGGACCAGCGGCATCGTCGCTTTCTTTCCTTCATCTTTGTCAGCCTTTCCAGTGCACAGTATATGGAAAATAGCATCCATCTCTATGTGATGCATTCTAATTGCGGGCCACGAAGATTGATTCAGTTTGCGCATATCGGGCTCGTTGCTGCCCGTTCGAACTGACTGGCAAATGGGCCAGCACGCGTCAACAGTCTCACGAGTTTCAACGGAGTACTTCATAGACCTTTTTAGGGTGCAGGGGGGCGCGTGCGAGATTATGCTTCTTTTGAATGAATCGGGCCTCGCATTGAGAGTGGGTAGGTGGAAGTGCACAATCGGAGTGAACGATAGGGGCATTTATGGGCATAAGAGCCGGAGAATGCGGGTGAAGAGTGCTTCGGAACTCTAGGAAGTTGGTTCCTCCGGTCGCCTTGTGTCGTGCACTGCTTCACATCCCTTCGCTAACAATCATCCTGCATGCTGCTTCTATTGCCATTACTATCCTGATTAGCCACTTGTGTAGGTCACGGACCGCTTCCTGGATCCATCTTCCCGGTCGCCTTCGTTCGGCCCACCTGCATTTGCCGGCTGGCACTGGCCTAGAAGCTCGGTACCAGTGGCACAGTTGCTGGCCTGTCAAGGAAGGCGCCTCATCGACAAAACAGCCAACGTCGTCCTCTTTATTGGCTGATATAGGAAAGAATCAAGCAGCAACCCATCTAGTTGGCTAAACGTGGTGGCCTCCACTTTGACCGCTGCGGCCTAATCCATTGCACCTAACGGCTACGGCTTAGGGTCGCGGCTGCTACAGCTATGGGCCTGCTAGGCCGAGAAATGGTTCGCTCAGTTTGGTCGGTTGCTCCTCTATTTGAGGTTGGCGTAAATCAAATGTAGGAACATCCCTGAAGATGCTCACATTTGTTGTCGCTTTGCATCTCGAAGTTCGGATTCTGCAGCTGCTGCTGATGCCGACGATACCCGGAATTGACGCAGAATTGATTGCGGAACCGCTCACGGCGTCTCACAGAAGCTTCGACAATAGTGAGTGTTAAGGTGGTAACTCTACTAAGGAAAGTAAAAGCGGCGGAAACTTGCACGCGCCATTCGTAGGATAACCACGATACGATTGATCTTTGCGACTCACTTTCGTAATGCATTTGACGCAATGAAGACTCCCATTGGCATCAGGTATTGTAGGTCTTATAGTATATGCCCTGCTATACAGTGATATATAAACCTAGAAAAGGAAAAAGGTAGCATATACATTCGCATACTATAATGTCCGACATTACCCACCAACCACCTATCCGCCTCAGGCATAGGGCAATCGACCTTGTTGACCAACGAGCAAAGCACGAGATTCTGCAGGTTTCAGTTCTGCTTGTCTATCGACATCGCCGGCGATCGGTGTCAGCGATGCGGGATTATGTTATTGAGCATGTTCGCTTTTAAGACGCCACCAGCGAAGCCTTCCAATAAAGCCAATACTGAATCAGATATGCAAAGTGTATAGTAGAAAGGATTGGCTCACAATGGTACTCGAAAGGCTATCACGAATTTATGCAACCTCTTTAGCGGCCAGGCTAGGCCTGCGGTAGCGTTCTGCCGGTGTATCTACACATTTATTATTTGTGTGTCCCGGGTCTAAACGGTTCAAAGTGGATGGTAACGCCCTTAAACGTCTGACGGATGATCGAAATAAGTCGCGATTGCCCTGTTTTCGTATTGTTGACTAACTGCAACCTTTCTCACTCTTCGACTCGGCGTAGCCTAACGGTAATGCGTTTGCGAAAAGGAACAGCCGCTACGCTGGCAATGGTTGTTTAACCACACGACCGCACTGACTATCTATGTAAATTCTTCGACAAGACTAACTCAGCAGTAAGACGAAAATAGCAGACTGTTCAGTTACGACTGTCAGCCCAGAAGCATTCAGCAATAAATGATAGCCCAATATTTATATATAATTTATACACTGCTTATCGCCTACAGTCAAGAAGGATATAACATGCATAGAATCATTATGAAGTACTATATATTAAATGGAGATGTTTTCCGCTAAAGTAGGTGCTATCCCTCTGGGCTATCAACGAAAAATTGCGTTGGACAGAGCGTGGGACTCCTTTAACCGCAATTAGTTCATAAAAAGTAATCGATGCTTGTAGGTTTTATGTTAAACAAGGAGTGCGCACCTGTCCAACCACCTTTTCGACTTCCTAACATGGCAATTGAGATATAGATCCGTTAAGAAATGATTCGATTCGTTTGTTTTGCTTATGGTACGCTTACGACAATAGCTAGTAATCACTTTTGCGAAGCTCTCACACGTACCGGTACGCGTACATAGATCCGAATTCTATTTCACCGAAATTACCACCTGCGAGGCGTTGTCTTGTGATTTTGTTGGTACACTGTACGCCATGTTTGCTCGACTATGTTTGCTGTGCAAGCTGATGAATTAATTAAAATATCGCTTGTTGGCAGCGGATTCTATATATGTGTACATATAAGATTCATGTCAACAAACGAGCGCCACCTTGTTTAAAGTGCCTCCTGTAGAAGGTTCATTGTCGCAGCACGTTCGATAGGATCGTCTGCTCTTGTATAGAGGCGTATTTAATAAGCATTCAAGCAATTTTGCAGTAGCGGACCAATTTACCTTCAGCTGCGCTTAAAAATGCCACGCTCTATGTATTATAGGGCACTAGACAGAGGAAATCGACTATCGCTTGGACTTACTCACAATGAAAACATATTTTAGCTCATGCATAGATGATGAAAACAGATTCATGGATATGAGGCAACAACAACAACGCAAAACTCTGAGACTTTTCTCGTTTGTCGTAAGAATTCCAGCGCGTACGCTGCCGTATCAACGTCTACTGACGTACATATACTTTGCACGTACTGATGACAATAGGAATTGAAGCTCACCTTTCCAAACTAAGCTCATTAAAGCACAAAACACTTGAGTTCCGTAAAGGCAAGTCAGCTTAAGGTGTTACTCAGCTGGATTGCTTCATCATCCGCTCTTCTGTCTTGACCACAAATTTCAAGTGGATCAATAAGCTCAAATGAGTTTCATAGTGAGAAAAGAATAAATTTGTTTTGTCAGCCTTGAAAAGGTTACCTTTATTCGCTTCGGAATACGGCCCTACTCCTTTTAGGAGCATATCGCTTTTTCAAAGAAATCAAATCAACACGATTTATATATATATTCGTCAATATAATTTTGTAGAGTATAAAGCTAATTACACTGGTCGAACGTGATCCGCAGCAGCCGTGTCCAGAATACTACGATAGAAGTACAAATTGTATTAAATATATAGGCCAGGCTCCAAAAACGGAATTTCTCTTTGTATTTGTACACTTCAGTAGAGCATACGATGCCCAAAAGTATTGGATTGTCCTCTGGCAAGGCATATGGCTGTTTCGCACGTACATGTGCCAATCTAATAATCCTGTCCTAATTTCTATGAACATTGTTACCATTGGCAGCAGCCTCCTGGAATACGTACAGGTACGCGTGGTTTCTCTTCGGAGGCGAAAGAAAGAAATAAACAACAAAGAGAAAGCGAAAAATATCTGTGGTCGGCACAGTCGTAAGTCCCTCTATATGTATTACCGAAACACCCCTCAAGCTACTACTTCGTCTTTTATTATATTTACATTAGATAATAGGGCAATTCCGTAGTCGTTCTAGTAGAACATCGTATTTTCCATCACGTTGCGATTGCTAGCGCCTTTCCGCTTTTGCAGCATCGCCTGTGCCATCTTTCACACCAGTGTCGCCCTCGGCACGCAGCATAGGTGTAAAAAATTGGAGGTCAGTATTATCATTCCTTTATCCTTACCTCTTGTGCCAGTATGTGAGAGCGGTCAAAGTGTTCTTGAAACTTCTTGCTGCTGATCAGCCTTTCGTGTCCTACCAATCCAGTCACAGTGTATCCGACATTGTCGGACGTGTGGCTTGCGCGAGTCCTCGGACAAGCTGGCCTGGTCGGCGATTGCCAGTTCTCAGTGAGTGGTCGTCGCCACCACAGCCGTCGTTTTCGTTCCTGTCTATCCTAGCTTTTGTCTTTGCTCGGCATCTACTACCGCCTGCTTCTCTTGTTAGCGGCAAGTTTCTTACCAATCGTATTGCGCTTCCGCGAGCCCGGTCTCTTCTCCCAGTACCGCGATAGCCGCTCCGCTGTTGCTACCGCCGTGAAGCTACGGTTACCATCGCAGTGTTGGTGGTTCCTCTGCAGGCTACTTTCTTCGCCTGCTTACGTCCTTCGCTTTATTCTGTCTTCGTCTGCCGTTTGGTCTCTCGGTATGTCATTGTCTACGCGAGCAATGCCAGTGGAGCTAAAAGCCAACGCCATGCCGTTTAGAGGGGTCAGCGGACGACGAACCAGACCTTATGTGGGCCGATCACCGACTGTCGCTCTACAACGAATCTTTTACTGGCTTGTTGTCTGCCTGCCTTCATCACCGCCTCTTGTGAACAACAACGCCACGAAAACGAAAGGCTTGTGCCATGCGTATTGTAATCGACCAAATTGCCTGTTCAACTGCTTCTGTTGCCGCTGAAGGAAGCCGCGCACGATGGGAAAGAAGAGAAGCTATGACCGCTGGTAAAAGGGAAGAAAGAGGCCTGTTTAGGGCCTGAGTGATGGCAAGAACAACTAGCGAAACAGCACACGAAAGAGCCTTTCTATTGCTGTGGTTCTCAGTCGCTAGGAACCAGAGGCTTATCAGCCGGCTTTTCTTCTGACTGTTATCTTCTTATCTTCTTGTCTGCTGCTTTGGCCAACCTGGCTTAGGGTGGTTGGCCGAAGCAGCTCGTTGGCCTGACTTGGACAGGGTCTACAAGAGAAGCACGTGCGCAAAGAACTAAAAGGGACAAGAAACAACTGCCTACTGGAAAGATCAAGCAGGGCTATCTACGAGCTCAAGGCGGGAAGGTTATGGGGATTGCCAGATAGAATAGCTTGACCGAAACAAGACATCTGCTACTAATCATCGTGCATAGAAGACGACTACTTGTATTACGCTACGTAGCTAAAACATTCATATGGAAGTAGGTCAGCTTTTGGGCATACCCAGAACGAAAATTCATCTGTTTGTGTTGCTACCTGATAACGACGTCACCGGAAAGACGCCAAAAAGGAACCAACGACAGCCTGACCACTGATGTGATCCCGCATATTTTAGATTCTAATCGTCGCCAAACGTCTGCGGAAGTACCTGTTCAACTTGGAAGGAGACAGAGCAAGCTACTAGAAGCGCTTATACAATAAACTTGACTAGATTCTACATGAAAGCTACAAATTAATATCAAGCATGTCCGTCTTAACGGTGATGTGCGTAAAGCCGATACAAAAAATAAGAACACATTAGTCAATAAATTAGGCTCGATTCAATGAGCGGTAGCGTTCTGAGGTAGTTACACGTGGGCGACACAGTTCTTAAAAGAGAAGCCTCTGATCTCGTGGAGTTTTTACGCCTGCGAGTTGCAAAAGTACAAAATGCACGCCCTAGAACTAACGAGCGAAAAGGAACTCATGCTTGAGTCGTAATTACACAGGTTTAAACTGAAAGAAACAGAAGTTAACAGGCAAATGGGACGAACAGAGGACTTTGCTTAAAGAACTGCTAGATATTAATGTCAAAGCTAAATGTACGTAGAAATGCATACTGATGAAATACTACAACCTAACCTGAAAGAAGGCATGCGAACTAGTTTTACTGGTGTTATATAATGAGATTGTTATAATCTAGGTACGGTGAGCTTTTCCAACGGTAAAGCGTCAGAGTTGTTCGCTGATCGATTTAAGCAAACAAGCAAAGCAAAACTTGACAAGTTATCCGTAGAATATGTAAATAGAAAAATAAAATATTGCGTTGAGGTGTCGAGGTTTAGGTTTAGGAAGTGCACACTTACAAGACACTCCAGGTTATGATAAGTAGAAACTATGGAGAGAAACCGGTGTGACAAAAAGGAAGTTGGCGATGTGAGATGCACGAAAACATCCAAGGGATTATGTACTCAATTCTGTGATAAATATTAACTAAAAAAATAAATATATATATGTACATGTTCTAGTGAATTGGTTTTGATCGTCAAGGCGCCTAAGACCAACGGGCATCTTAGGCAGATTTTATGAAGTAGCATTACGTAGATGAACCATTGCTTTTATTACACGTAAATAATTTTTGAAAAATAGCTTAGTCCTGAAATTGCTAATTGGTGCCTTATGCACACTTTAGGCGCATCGTGCCTTATCGGTTAATTTCTTCAATATGGGTCAACTATAACTGGTAGCGTTGTCTCTCTGCTACTACGAACCCCATGCATATATACAGCAACAATCCAGGTTCTAACCAGCATAATAATCTGCAGTTGGTCGCATTGCTTTTGTCGGTTCACGACAGCGTTCAAAACATTTGCCAGAAG